>NW_022196292.1:2017847-2053422 GCF_008641045.1 Pistacia vera
GTGTTTTCACTCACAATGATTTCAGTCTATACTAAAAGCTAGAAGTTGTTTCAGGTTGCTGCAGGGCTTAATTTCACTGTGTTCCTAACAAGACAAGGTCATGTCTACACATGTGGGTCCAACACACACGGCCAGCTTGGTCATGGTGACACTGTAGACAGGCCAACACCCAGAAGCATTGCATCACTTGAGGAAGTTGGCTCTGTTGTTCAGATTGCTGCTGGTCCAAGTTATGTCCTGGCTGTAACTGGAAATGGGGAAGTTTACTCGTTTGGTTCTGGTTCTAATTTCTGTCTTGGACATGGAGAACAGCATAATGAGTTCCAACCACGTGTGATCCAGACATTTAAGAGAAAGGGCATTCATGTGGTCCGTGTCTCTGCTGGTGACGAGCATGCAGTGGCGCTTGATTCCAGTGGATTTGTTAGTTTTTTCCCTGAGATCTTTTCTTTCTTTAGTTTGTTTGGATTTGGTGAATTTCTGACTTTGGTTTTTGGTGGTTGCAGGTATATGCTTGGGGCAAAGGTTACTGTGGTGCTCTAGGCCATGGTGATGAGATTGATAAGACTATTCCAGAACTCTTGAGCAGCCTTAAGAGCCACCTAGCTATCCAGGTTAGGTTCATTCATCCAGTATATCATTCCTGATGAAAGAGTGTACCTAGTAGCTTTCCTGCATGTTGTTTATTAACACAAAGGCAATATTCTAGCGATTGTAATAGGATACTTAATTTGTAGGAATTAGGGCAAGAATCAAAATTGTGCTTTCATTCCTTCCAGTTTCTGTGTCAAATCGGGAGGGGCCTTTTTCCTCCCAGCATCAGGTTCCCACAAAATGTGTCTCCATCTCCACTAGGGTGTTTGATATATTCTCTTTCATCTGTTACTGTTGGTCCACCTTTTGTGCCTCCATGATCTTATCAAGTGGACCAAGGTCTACTGCATTTATCAGACCAAAGTTGTGATTCCTAATTTATTGGTTATGCGTTCATTTAAACATCAAATTGAAGTCCTTTACAAATTTCTGTTTTTGATTATAAAATTACACAACTGGATCAGAAAAAGTGTAGTTATCAAAACTTTGGTTAACCATTGAGCCCATAATCAGAATCAGGTATAAAGGTGCATTCAAACATCATAACTGAATTCACCTTTTCCGCTTTCTTGTTATGATTATAAAATTAAACAGCTGGGTCGGAAAAAAGCATTGTTATTAAAAAAAAATTCACTATTGAACCTAAAAGGTATTTATTGGTAGCATTTAATTGTTATGAATTATTGGTTTGTTATCTGAAAAAGAATTATGTCCATGTAAGAATTAGAAGATTTGCCTTCAATGCAACTCTATTCTACTCTTTAATGCCACTTTATTGGGATTGTTTTATTTCATCTTGTAGGTGTGTGCAAGAAAGAGGAAAACGTTTGTTCTGGTTGATAATGGTTCTGTTTATGGCTTTGGGTGGATGGGGTTTGGTAGCCTTGGGCTTACATATGATAAAGTTATGAAGCCGCGAATCCTTGATAGCTTAAGAGGTCACCATGTTTCTCAAATTAGCACTGGTCTGTACCACACTGTTGTAGTCACTCAACAAGGGCGAATATTTGGTTTTGGAGATAACGAGCGAGCACAACTTGGACTTGACAAGTTAAGAGGATGCCTTCAACCGACTGAAATTTTTATTCAGCAAATGGAAGACGAGGCAGATTGATAGGATTCAGCAACTCAGCAAACCCAACAATGAAATGTAACAGTAAAAAAAGAAATGTAACAGAAAGTTCAAGAACTGAAGGTTGTATTTGAATGATTCAGACTCTGTATTACACTTTTGGAAATGCAAACAAAAACCAGAATAAAAGCCTACTGCGTACTCAAAATACTCAAACAGATTCAAAGAAAAAAAGATAACTCTGCTGTGCTTCGAGGGCCAGCTGCCTCCCAATAAACCTTGTCTTCTCTTTCTCCTTTCCCTCACGATCTGCTCTCTTTTTGTAATGCCCAGTATAACAGAATGTTGTACTGCTCCTCTCCCATATTGCCATTTGTCTTGTGCTGACTGTCCTCTGTCCTGTTCTGTTTTGCCAGCCTAGCTTGTGATCCTCTGCTATGCTTCCTTTGCCTATTGTAGACCTGCATTGCATGTGATCTATCACAGATCTTGTTTCCCAAAGCGCATGACCTGCATGGAATTTCCCCATCTGCTTTCTGTAGAGGTTTATGCTATTATTTATTTCTGAAAAAGGGAGGACTCTTTTCCCTTAACAATTCTTATAGAATTTCATAAAAGAAAATGGTAGAGTTACTGAAAAGTATATACCAAAATTGTGCACTGAATGACGTAGTAAAATCATAACCATTGATTAATATTAACTTATAATGAATCAATTATTATTATTTTGTCATGTTATTCAGTGCATAAATTCGGTACACACCCGTCGGTAACTGTAGCGTTATTCCGCTAGGGTGGTATCAATTATCAAAGTCACATACATGTCTATTTCACCGAGCAGTGCCCAAACCATTATGCTTTTGTGCAGGTCGGAACTTATCCAATCAAAGAATATCGCTACCTTATTACCGACATATGGTTACAGCTGCTGTTTACCGGTTCTTGAGGGCTAAGGACCAATTTTTACAAGAGAAAAAAGGAAAATGTCTGGTAGGAGTATTACCTACCAGCTATCCTAGAAACTAGGATGTTCACGACAATGCAAATTTACTGAAAAGGCTTGGGACCAATCTTTTAGAAGCCTACAAAAGAAAGTTCCTGTCTGCATTTTCCATAAAGACAACATTAGTTAACAGTCTCCATTTATGCTTTTGCTCGACTGTTGTTGGAAGTACTCATTGTTCCCTTTCCCATAGTTCCTATTTTCCAAGACTTTTGTTTCTTGTCTGGTCATTGACAGCGACCCAATTCATTAAATGATTTTATCCTGTTTACGGTTGACATCTGCCTTGTTAATTGTGGAACTTTCCTTTCCCATCTCTTGGTTTCTTTATTTGAACTGAATGTCAGACCTAATGGTCTTCAAAACAGTCAAATAACTTTACCACTTCACCCCCCCCTTCAATTGGAAGAAACTTTTAGAATAAGCAGTTAAAACAGTAAGTGCTTCTCTAATAAGCAATTCCTACTTTCTGCTTTTCAAAATCTGATCAGCACATGCTCTTTTCTGTATATGTCAATTCATGATCTGTGTTAGCTTCACAAAATCCAAGTAGGTATTTTAGTTAAACAAATTTTTCAAAGCTTTGAATTTGCAGAAAAATTACTCACCAGTTGGCTTGATAATACCCAACTCTACAAGTAAAAAAATATAAAAATTTTATATTTCCTTTCTACTAGAAACGATCTTGTACCTGTACTAGATATTGACCATTTGGACTAAGTCTGATTTTCTCAAATGGTTTGAATACATTTGGAATGAAATCAATTTAAAATTCGAACTTGTTTCATTTCACACGGCTGTATGAAAGATGAAATATTATAAGCAAAATCCAATGCACGTTTCAGAATTCATTTTTGACTTTTCCCAGCCAACAGAACTGGTTTCATTATCATTTCATTTATCAGTTGAAATGACATTAAACAACTTGTTGAATTTTGTGAGCCTAAACCTAATTGTACGGCTCTGGTTTGCCCACACCCCAAGTAGAGTCCAGCCCCCCATCTCAACTTTTTTATGTTATTGGAAGGCTTGATGGATTACAACTGTCTCTTGCCATCAAGCCTTGAATGAAATGCTGCTGTTGTTTTTAGAAACTTGTAGTTGATTGAATGACTTGACGCTATGCCACTGAAGTCCAGACTGTTCTGCAGTATGTTTCTCCAGTCATAAACATCTCCTTTATTTGATTAATTAACCATACTATTTCTCATGTTTAAGGTTCAGAACATGTTAAGACTCAAATGTGCTTTTTGGAGAATCTTATTATATGTGTGATATGTTCATAGTCATAGATTGCTCAACAAGCAGAGATTCCCCATGTGGGGAAATCTTCAGGAGCTTTAGAACTACTTCAAAAGACAAAATCAAAGAGATTCAGTTCCGAAGTTTTCAAGAATTTTGCCTTCCATCAAGGTCTTACCTTACATTTAAGCTTTTATTTAGTATAACGGACCAACTACTGATGAAAACTTTTTAACTTAACAGGACCTAATCAGTTTACTTTTATCATCTTTTGTAGTGATTTCCTACAGAATATGGTGGCAGAAGCAAATTTATTTTATTGTGGGGCAAGCCATAGCTACTTCACATGGCTACAATCCCTGAGTTCCAGCCCATAAAATCAGAGTAACCTGTAGATTTATGCCACGTCCCTCTTTACCCCTGTCAATACAGAAGTTGTTGGTCAAAATAATACACTCTAAGATGCACAAATTTGCAGTATCCTTGTCTTCTCATGCAATTTAATCCAACAACCATGAGCTGTCATCATGAAGAAGAATTGAGCTACGCCTCCACCAAGTCCTTATAAAATAAAAAAATGATATAGACACCTAATGCTGGTACCAAAATTTGGTACGATGTATGTGACATCTGACTCATACGTGACCACATAGGATACAACATAAATATTCAGTGAATGAACGATCATCTAACAATTATGGACGGTCGTCTATATCCATTTATCACGAATGGACGAGAGTCCAGAAAATATCAATGGTATTATGGACAGGAGTCCTTTTATTATGGACGATCATCTATATAATTTTAAAGCACAAAGTATTGGATGTCAGTCCATCTCAAATAATTTTTTTTTTTAAATTTATAATTTCTTTTTCATTTATAAAAACCTATGGCTTGTCTAAGTCAAAATTTTTAGATGAAATATTCTTTTTAAAGCACAAAACTTTTAGATGAAATAAAGGAAAAAAGAAACTTTAATTTTTAAAGTTTAAAGTATGGATGCCAATCCATCTAATGAGGATGGCCATCCATATACAATGGACCACCATCCAAATGAGATGGACGGGTGCCCATACTCAAATAATTTTTTTTTTTAGATTTACATTTTTTTTTCATTTATAAAAAAAATGCAAAACAAGAGAGATGGATAAAAGCACTCACAATTTAGAATTTTTTAAAGAAAATTTGTTATTAAACTAGAATTTGGGTATGGACAACCGTCTCATCTTATATGGACGTCTGTCCATATAAGATGGACACCCATAGTAAATAGACACCCGTTTATATTATATGGACAGGAGTCTATTGATATTGTCGTAGACGATTCGTGATAAACGGTCGTCCATAACGTATGGACAGCCGTCCGTGTAAGATGGACGGCCATTCATTCACGGAATTACTATTTTATGTCCATGTGGCTACATCTTAATGGATGCCAAGTCGTTCAGTAAAAAATTTCCATGCACAAATTTGGTGTCAGTAGCATTACTCTACAAAATTAAACACTTGATTTATCCCATGCTACAATCTGTTATCAGTTTATTAATTCATTCTTTATTCTTGTTTACTAGTTTAACATGTTATAATCTTTTAATATTTGAACTTGAATCATGAGAAAAAGATGAACACAAGGGGACAGAATATATAAATCTTCTTCCTTTGCCTGCCACTCTAGATGAAATAAGTTAACAGGATTAGGATGAACACACAAATTAAAGAAATGATACAAATTACAAATCGTCCAAAAAAAAGACCAAACTTCTCAACCCAGATGATTAAAACCAAAAAGGAGCCATATTCACATAGCTTTACTATTTTTTTTTTTTTTTTAATTTCCTTCTTCTCTAACATCTTCACTTCAGCTCCGGACCCTTCAAATGAGAAGCTAGAACTTTACTAAAAAGCTCCTCATCTTTCAGGTCATGCTCTCTAAACGCTCCCTGAAAACTTTTAACATGTCAGAAAATGTTACAATTCCAACCAAGCTACAATCCTCCTCTATAACCCAAACATAATTCACTCTATGTGCAATTGCCTGAATCATAACTGCGACTAGAGAACTCTTCGCATGGCAAACTATCGCTTCTGCTCTCCTTACTATTCTTGCTGAATAGCTCATTGACCTGCTATGCTTTCCTGATCTTGCTAACTTTGGAGTGCTTGTCATTGATTCCTCATCTGATGAAGAACTTGCAGACAAATATGACAATAAATTCGAGTCGACATTGAATTGTTCCAACATTCCTTCCAGGCCTTTATCCTTGAGCCTGTCTTTCACCACCCTAACAAGATCCTCCGGGGGTCCTCCACAGTCAATGTATGCCATAAGGTCCCCAGAGGAGAGTGTTGTGATGGCGGCAGCCACCGTCTCATCACAGCAACCGAGTGTTAAGGGCGAGATCTCGCCGATCAGAATGCCGTCAGTGTCAACCACTGCCACTGAGGTTTGATCAATAAGTGAGCGAGAGATTGCTTCAAGGGCTAATGAGGCAGGGGAGTCATAGTCCACAGCAATAATATCAGAACTTATAATGCCTAGAGTGTCAATGGATAGTGCAGGAATTGGAGAGAAAAGGCCAATGGAACTGAGAATGAATCGGATTACATCTTCCTGAGTTAGCCAACAGAATTCTCGGCCATTGTGGCTTGTTGGACTGGTTGGTGAGAGCTTTTGGAGCTGTTTTCTTCTTGTGCTCAGTCTGTTCTTGATTGGTACTACCAGGTTTTGTGCTCCTTCAAGCATGAGATCAATTGCTTCAAGTAAACTGCAATCAGAAACCGGCATTAAGATTTAATTATATCACAATAAACACCAAAAAAGAAAAATTAAAACTTTTTCAGTTACCAGCTTAAAATTAAAGTGAATTCTTCCAACTCATTTAATAAACATGATGAAAATACAGAAATATTAGTCGATATTAACAAGATTTAGCAGATTTTTTTTCCTTTTTTCCAGATTCAAAATGATAATTTTTCATTTTTTCTTACCAAGTTACCATTTCACCCACCAACAATCAAAGCAGAAAAACAGAAATTCATTTCTTCAAGAACTTAAAATCTCTGAAACTGAATGAAACTAAACTGAAAATGAACATAAATCCCACATTGAAAAGAGTAATTGGATTACCTGCAAGATGGTTCCACATGCACCACGAGTCCCGGAATCTTAGGCAGAAGCACAGAGACAGGTGCCTTCAATGCATCAGAAGGAGACAACAAGTTTTCATCTTTACAAAGATAACAAATCACATCCACCATACAAATTTTGCCAACGCATTGACACAAAAAGGCGTCACCACTTTCATGCACCTTGTTGTGCTCGCAATCCCAGACGCTGATGAAGTTATCCTCGAAGTTTCTGAGCACGGAGAGAGCGTCGGCGATGGAGGCGGACACGGAAAGAGCTCTCAGCGCCGGCTTGCCGAGACAGAGGTCAGATACCTCATGTGCCAGTAAGGTCACTGCCATGCAAAAACAGAGGAAAAAGTTGAGTGCTTTGGGGAGAAGAGCTAAAAGGGTCTCTTGTTTTAGAGATTATGAAGTGTTTTGTGTAAGTTTTGATCCTGGTGCTGGTGCTGTGGTGCAGGCCTGAAGACTGGTGATGAGATTAAAGTGTGTAAATGGAAGGTTATTTATAAGAGAGTTAAACCGTGTGGGGTCCAATTTTTTTTTTTTTTTTGGGTAAGATTATTAATGTGTTACTCTATTTTTATTTTTATCTTTATTATGCCACGTCTGAAAAAGTGCTTTTAAAAGCCAAATAAATAATTTTTTGTTTTATAATGGTAAAATTAAACAAGTTGAGATTGGCTGTAGACTGATGTTTAATAATTTTACCTATATTGATAATATTCTTATTTTACCTATATTAATAATTTTAACATAAAGTTAGTAGACTAATGCTTAATTGAATAGGTAACACAATGAAAACAACAAATTTTATAAATAAATTATGAAAAAAATAAGGTAATTTTTTTAATTATGTGGGTATTTAATATAAACAAAAAAAGTATATAGTGTCAGAGTATTTTTGGTATAAAATAACATATAAAATAATTTCACCATGATCAAAAATATTGTTTTCTAAATCATCAAAAATAATTAAAAGATTTTTGAGTATTTTTTTTCTTCTAAATAGACCAAATATATTTACAAGAAAGCAACATATATTTTATTTAGGGGTGGGCAAAATTTTAGGGTAGAACCGGAACCGACGGGTACCCGGGTGTCAATTCCGGTTCCTACTCGGAACCGGCCATAATAGGGTAGGTTTCGGTTCCAAAAAATTGGAACCGATACTATGCGGCTTTGGTTCCGATCCCAAATCAAAGGAACTAGAACCGGAACCGGGAACCAGGACTAAATTGATATGATATTAAAGAATATGAGGTTTTTTGATATTTTGCATATGAGGTTTTTTTTTTTTATATATATATATTTTACATATCATGTAAATATATAAGAAAATTTTGGTTTTTTTTTTATCTTAGTATCAAAATTCTTATTAATTTTCATTAAAATATCAATTTTTTAAAATATTTTTATTAATATTTAAGTTTCACTTATTACTTGATTAAGAAATTATTATACATAAGATATTTACCTTAAATAATAGCTTTTAAATATTTATTATCGGTGAAAACAAACAATTAAATACTTATAATCAAACATCAAGTAAATATAAACAAATATATTATTTAATGTTTTGCACTTAATTGTTAGGGGTGTAATTATAATTTTATAAGGGTTTATTTTTTTTTTTTTTTTTTTTAAATGGGGGTAATTAATATTTTTCAGGATACCCGGAACTAAAACCAAAACCTGTGTTATAGGTTCCGATTCCAAGTTTTTAAGAATCGGAACCGATAGTTTCGGTTCTGGTTCCAAATCAAAGGAACCAATCGGTTCCGATTCCTTTGATTTTGGGCGGGTACTCGGACCCATCCACCCCTAAATTAGAACCATCTAAGTATATGTTTTTCAGAAGGATTTTATTTGAAAATCATATTTAAATTAAATACAACCAAACACTCAACTTATTATATTGATTAAATTTATTTCAAATGTTTAATATAAATTTATGATTATTTTTTACTTAAATATTTATAATTTAATTGTCTCATGAAATCCGTGTGTATAAACTATAAACTTTGAATTAGTCAATTTATCAAGTTTTTTTCCACTATAAAATTAACAGAAGACCAAGCTAAAATTATTGCATTCACATAATCACATATTTTTTTTAATTATTAATAGGAAACTAATGTTCCTTTGAATTTAATGAATTTAATGAAAAAATCAATTAATTCGAGGTATAATGTTCATTGATTTGTAGAATTTATGTTTAATTTGATTTGACTTTGAAATTATTTTAAATTAATTTCATGTGAAGTTAATTGGATTGGATGCTTATTCTTATAAGAAATAAAAATTATTTATTTATTTTTTAATATAATATAAATCATTAAATCAAAACTAATGGAATGAACTAATCTGAAGACAAACATTATCATATTAAAATCTGTAAATTCATAATTAATTTATCATATACATTGACTTGTTAGATTTTTTTTTTCTTGAATTAAAATAAAATGTAACTCTCACAACACCATTTCCGTAACAGAAAATTAAAGGCTAATTACTGCTTCATTTAGTATATTTATTGTTGAATTTCTTTACACTATAAAATAAATTTATTATAAAGAAAAAAAAACAAATAATATTTACTAATTATTTTTTATACATAATAAATGACTTGACACATTGATTAAAAATTTTACCTAACTACCTCTGGGTGTCCTATTTTTTCGATAAAAACTCTTTGATTTATTACTTAAGAGGTCATGAGTTCGATTCCTTCCTCGGTTGCTAATAAGGATAGCCATTTTAGCTCTTATCTATTCGATAGTTTCAGGGTCCTGAAGATTACTATTTTACCAACGTTAACCTAATTTAATATACTAATTACATTAATTAGTCTCAAAAAATGGCCACAATAGTGAATTAATTAGTGGTCCTCAACTTTTTTAATTAAAATTTACCAAACGTACAAAGCCTAAACTTTACCTTAAAAAAATTGGGTAATTAAATAGGAAAAGTGATAAAAGATATTGTAAATTGTAATATCTTTTTGGAAAAGAAACATTAATGATATTAACAAAATTATCCCTCAACTGAGAGAGACATGTCTCCTATTGTAATGTTTTAAAGTATATGGACAAATGGGTCCATTAATTTTGCTTAATTTTCTAAATTAAATCAAATGATTTTATTTCGATTGAATTAGATTGATGGACCATGAATACATGATGTTGATACAGAGAAATTTCAACCATAAATTTTGAATAGGTTTTTTTTTTTTTCCAATAAAGTCATGTGAAAAAGTAATAAACGATGGAACAACCAGGATAATTAAGGCCGCTAATTAAAATTAATTAGCTCAAGTGGAGGCCAAATTTAGATTCTTTTAATTAAAATATGTTTTATCTCTAATAAATTTTCTTTTTTATTTTTTCACTGAAATATTTCAATGAGATATTGGGTAGATCTAGATGATTTTAAAGTACCTTTTTTTTTTATAACTGTGTGTGTTGGGTCAATTTACACGCACCTAAACTAATCATTAAAGACCATAAAATTATCAGTTAAATAAGAGCTTCAGTGGTTATCCCTATTAACAATAGAGGAGAGATTCGAACTCAAGACTTCTTAAATAATACACCTAAAAGTTTCTATCGAATCACTCTACCACTCCAAATATAGTTTTTACGTGCCATTTAATTTTTATTAAGGGTTACTACAATATAAGTCAATAATAAATGTTAGGCCCCTTTGTTTCACAATTTTTCACTACTCTATTCCCTATTCTATCCAAAATACATATTTATTTTTTTATTCTCAAAATATTATTCTATAATATTAAACCCTTTTTAACCCCCTATATTTGTATTCAATTCTTTTTAAACCCCCTAGATTTGTTAATTTAACTAAGCACCCAAAAAAAAAATTTAGAAATTAACAAAAACACTCTAGCAATCCACATTTACTAGATTCCGACCACCACAACCGGAAGCTAACCGGAATCTGGTATAATGGCACATTACCGACATTATCGGTTGGATCTGGCTGGTAGTACGCCGATCTAGTCTTTTTCAACTAGATCTTTGGTCGTAGCCAGTCGTCAATGACGGCCAAGATATGGCCATCGTTGACCATCAACAATGACCATATCGACGCACGACCACCTAGATCCAATCGATTGTGCGCCACTACCTCAACTGCAGGCTGTCAATATTTAATGGGTGGATGGAGGTGTTTTTGTTAATTTTTAATATTTTATTATAGGACTGTTTATAAATAAACAAACATAGGAAGATATTTTTGTTAATTTTTTTATATCGTAATACCCATCCAATTTTACTTTTTAAAAAAAATATTATTTTAGAAAGTACCATAATAATGAATTAAGTGCACAGGATATTTGGGTAGCTCAAAATCTCTATCAACATATTTATTTTTATAATTTTATCTTTCAAATTAGAATAAACAATATAATATTATAAGTTTCTAGAGCATTCTGACCCGACATGGGAGGATTTGTCGGAAGCTATTTTTGGGGAAAAAAAATAAAATATTTTCTATAAAATAAACTTTGAAAAGCTCTTAATTTATAATATTTTTATTGAAAAAGAGCTTTGAATTATTTTCCGTTTATAATTTATCTTGATCCTTCGTTGTCATAGAGGAAAACATCAAATCAACTTTTTCTTTTTCCTTTTTGTTAGATTTTTTTAAATGAAAAAAACAAAAAGAGATCTAAGAAATGGTGTTCTGCCACGTGAAGGTTGGACGGATGCTTTTGTCCGTTACTCCGTTTGATTCGGCGGTCAGGATCTGTAACACGACCCAAACGGCCCAAGTACTATGAATTTAAACCGGTTCACTGCCCATCGTACGGCTGAGAAACAATTATTTTGTTCACACGTGAACCAGCAGGAGACATTTTTAAATTAATTAGTTCAAGTAGATAATAAATTTATTGGTGAAAGAAAATGAAAATAAAAATAAAAATAAAAATAATAATTGGATTCGTAAAATACAAACATAATGCTCCACCATATATTTTCTTTGAATCAATCATATATTATAGCATCACTTAATCTTGATCTAGATAAAAAATGATGGATTAGAAGATTAATTAAATGAAAACTGTTGTTCATCATCATCCTCTAGATAAGATGAAGGATTTAAGTTCAACGCCAATCCCTCTTTTTGGTTGTGAACTGTGATCGTCCTTCCAATCGCCATGCATCAAACTTTATCTTATAAGGATTTAAGGATAAAAAATCATTTTTAATTAACATTAAACTTTATCTTATAAACATGAGTTAATGACTTTTTTTCCATCTAAATAATGGTTTAATGACACTTTCCTACACACAGACTTTTCAAATATCACATTATTATTCAAATTTATATTTCAACGGTTAACAAAGAGCAAACTCGGTCCAGGTTATTAGAGTTTTGGAAAAGGTGAGGCTGATGAGTTTTTTGGTGGTAGAAGGTTAGATTTTGATAGTTGTGATTTATTGAAATTTGACTTAAGAGGAGTGGTTGCGCAAACCCTAATTGCTCAATTACTGACGATTTGCGAGGTTGGCGAGAGTAGGGTTTCAGGGTTTTGATGAGTGATGATCGGGGGAAAGAGAATGGTTGTGATGTGGGGTCGCAACGATGAAGGAATCGGAAACAAAATACAAATTTGGGTAGTAAAATGGTATTTTAAAAGTCTATGGGTGGAAAATCTATTATTAAACCAGGTGGAAAAGAGTCGTTTACTCTATAAACAAAAGTCATTTTCTCTCATATTTGTTTAACACTAAATAAGCAAACTTTAAAAATTCACTTTACTTACTTTAATAAATAACTAAAAATTTACTGAACTTGAATTTTATCATCTCAATTATAAATTGGTATAAGTTGAGAAAAGTCGAACCCTATTATGATAGTTAAAATAGGTCGAGGCAATATTATGTTATCAAAGTTATGAAAAGGGTCTTGTTATTATGGATGAACAACTTTGAGATGACATACTACTTAATTGTGTGTGAAATTCACAAAATCACCTAATTAGATAAATAAATCGTTTTAAAAGTTGAAGTGAAGTGGACTATAACAAACAAATAGAATCACACATCATTAAACTGAGACTCGGAAATTACGTTTACAAGCATTTGAATCGTTTAACATCCTTCTTTTCAGAGCCACTTTTTTAGGGTATATTGAAAGCAAACTCTAACCACCTTTGGGTGGTCAAATGACTGAATAAGGATTCTTGTGGTATTACCTAAGAGGTCCTGAGTTCAATTAATTTCGATTACTAATAAGAGTGGTTACTAGAGACTCGGAAATTGTGCTTATAAGTACTTTCCTTCTTTGAGCAATTTTTCTATATTGTCACAACTATATAAATAATAGATTTTGTATTAATTATATAACTATAATATAAACCAATAATATTGACTTCAATGCAATTTGTTACATATTAAATGAAACCCATGAATGAACGAGAAAGGTCGAAGTCACAATGAAATTAATTTGGCATAGGATGCTTGGACATATTATGAAAATTGTCCAAGGGAATTTGCTGGATCATCATCAACAATTTTGGTTTTATATGGGGCGTCAAACATGCATGCAAAATTGAAATTGTTGTTGCAACAATCCCTCATCATAAGCTGGCCCCTGAAATGAAAATGATGTCAAATTATTTAAAATAATAACCACTTTATAGGGCCACAAACACCACATTAAAACCCTTTCAAACTCAAAGAAAATTATTAAATAATTTCACCCCTCGTGGCCTGATAGCAAATCTTTTAACCACTAGGGTTAGTTATATTTAGGGGAGTCTTGTGTTCGAATATACAGTAGAAGTACCTACCACATTTATGTAATTATCTTAGTCTATTGGGTTTGTAGAGTGTTCTGTGAGGCCTAAATACCTCGTATAGCTAAAAAATAAGAAATTATTAATCACTTTTTAATTTTACAGTGATTTTTCAACACATTGTCTTGCGTCGAACAATGTTACGTTGATATAGGAAACGACCATGCCGACATTGATCCTTGGTAGTCCTTGTTTCTAAATTGTAACAATATCATATTTCGTTTTTCACACATGGTACAGCTAAATTAGGTAAAGATAGAATCACTGAATTGAAGACTTTATAATATAAATTTAATTTGGGTGGGTCATAAACTCATAACTCAAAATAATGAAATTAGGGAAAATGGGTACATATGCATGTGAGTTGTCACATTCATTAATTTCAAAGCAATTAATTATATAAATGAAAAAATCTCTCTTACCATATATGAATTTGCCCCATTCAATTCATTTATTATATGGTGAGAGATCAGTTTAAGTATTGAAAGAATTAAATGGTTCAAAATTTACGTCAGTTTCTTAATGATCTGGCATCTCCATATATAAATTAAATTAGTTAAAAAAGCTGAATTAATATTAATGTTTATTTCTAACTGCTTCACATTATAATCAATCAATTAAGTCACTGCATTTGATATGGTAGTAATTGATTGATAAAAAGCTTAAATATGAAAAATGTTGCAATCTGACCCATCAAAATGAGAGCAATTGTGGTCGTCCATAAATGAAGATACTGAGACCCATTACATTTGCAGCTTCTGTTTGGTTGATGAGAAAATGAGAGGAGAAGGAAGTGGTGGACCTGGGAAAATTGTCAGCAAAATAGAAAACATCAAAACAATCGAGAAATTGGAGAGAGACATAAGGTTTTGCCTCAATCTCCATTAAAAATTGATGTTACATCTCAACCATCTTCTCCATTAATGCCATGAACTAATTAATTTAATAAAAAATTCACCCTTTCAAATTAAATGTATTAATGGGAGATTAATCCATTTAGAGAAGAAAAAAAAATAACAGTGAATTGGTATTAACTTCAACATTAAAAAAATGAAAAGTCTTAAATACCCTGAACATTTATTTATTTTAATTTTTAATTCTTTTTTTTAAATAACATTTATTTAATTTTAGTTTTGAATTATAAATTAAAAAAACAAATAAAATAAAAAAGGGTTTGAATCTAAAATTTATAAAATTCAAAATCTAATAAAATGTAAAAATTTCTATTTTATTTTTGTATTTTTGTTAAGTTGACGTGTCCTCATTTTATTGGACAATATATTGTTCCTAAATAATATGCTGATGTCATCTCTATCCATCAAGATCCAACAAACTTTTCCACGGATCAGCTCTCAGCATGCATCTCTAAAAACCAGGATTCTCCAAGCGCTTGAAGACAAAACATATTTAGCTGTATGATCCTTAAGCTGACTCGGAGGGATATTTTGTCCAACCATCAGTCGAAGTTTCATTTAAATTAAGGATATCGATAAAAACTCTAAACAAATCAAAATAAAAGAATAATTTTACTAAATCAAGATAATTTATAAAAGTAATCATTACTTTAAGTTGAAAAGAGTATAAATAAATAGTTATGCTCTTCAAAACAGATTGATTTAACATTTATTTTATAGTAAAAATAGTAAAAACATATTATTAGAAAAAGACTAATTTATCATTTTTTTATAATACGTCAAATACTTGTAATATTGAGAGATCGCTCTCTTTGTATTCTTCAATAGCAATCATAAAAGAAAACTATAAATAAAATCACAATAAATATAAGATTTACTCAAAACATCTTAACCATTCTAAAAATCTCACTTATCAACTTGTTATTCGTGTACTAATCAATAAATATCTTTACTGCACTATAAACATTTCTCACAATCATCTCCAATAACTTTGTAAATTGATGTATTGTATCTAAATTGATAAACTATAACCAAATGTTAGGTTAAGCTGTTTAATAATAAATTTGATTAATTACTGTCTTATTTGATAAGCGCTCTGAGTAATTAAGGATACGATCAGCTGATGATACCATAAAACATATAAGACATAACTTTATCAAATCAAAACTTAAAACTAATTTCTAGACGAATATTCTCACATGCTGTGAACAGCTATTCTTCCCAAAAAAAAAAAAAAAAAAAAAAAATAATATATCTTATATATATATATATATAGATTGCTTTTCATGTTACTTTTTTTTTTTCAATTCACAATTATTCCCACTTGTTTTTAGTCAATGTAATTCATCTGATGGCCTTATATTTTTATTATCTTAATGTTGTGATATAGACAACTCCAATATAAATATATATATTATTTGTTTTTAGTTGGTGAAACTAATTTGTACTATTTTTAATTTGGCCAATATATATATAGGTTATACTTTTGCACCCATCTCTACCTAATTATTTATATATCAAATCATGCTCCCTGCAAAGAATTTCTCATCTTATTATTTAATTTTTTAGGTTTTTTAATGTTTTTTTAACCGTGTTTACTACGCATATAATTAACAGATTGAAAGTGTTTTGATATCAACCTTATATTGTATTTATAAACTAAAATAGTACCAACATTATTTAGATCATAATTTTTTTTTTTACCAGTATTTCATCGGTCCTATAAGAGATAAATAAAATTTTTAGAAGAATATAAATAAAATCATTAAAAACTCTTGAAATTATCAAATTATAATAGCAATCATGAGAGCGTACAAAATCATTATTCATATAATTTTCTTTATAAAATAATTAAAGTATCATTTTAATTGAAAAATACATTTACGATATTTCTAAGTATGTTATAAAATGATTTATCTAAAATGTATTATCACATGCTTTTGCATTAAAATTAAAAAAAAAAAAACTCTTATTCTCTTATTTTTATTCTTCAATTTAATATACATGATAATCTATTGTGTTAATAAAATCTGGCCAATTAAAATATTGGATCCAAATCATGTAGATAAATTAATTAATAATTAATAATCTAATACAACTATACAAGGCCAATAATGGAGATTCACATTTGGCTTGTCAGTTGTGTCTTTTCAAAAACTCAAGAGTCAAGAGGTCAAACTTTAGTTAGCAAATTAAATAATTAATTAAATTATATTGAATGAAAATGGGTTTAACTTATCAGTCATCACTAATAGATAAAAATAAATAAATAAATGAAAACTAACCAAGATTCTTCCCATTATATTTCTTGTTCAGGTTGATACGACTTCGTATAAAGACATCATGGCCACACATTATATATTTGTCCACAAAATTAAATTATATTCAATCCAATTTTTTAAATTGAAGACCACCTTTTTTTAGTTTTTTTTTTTTTATCACTTTTAAAGCATATTCTTCAGCATGAAAAAAAAAATGAAAATACAAGAAAGCAAGAAAGACCTCAAAAAGAAAAAAGAAAAAAAAAATATTCACACATTTTTGTCTCTTTGTATTTTAGATTCAATTATGAATATTCTTTTAATAATTCTTTTTATTCGAAAAAATTTTCATAAAAGCCATGTTATAAAATTTATTGAGAAAGTGTCTCAATTTGTTTTCTTCAATCATTTTGATTAGATATTATTAAACAGGAAAGAAAATATTTAAATATTTAAAATGGGAAGTTGGCTTATAACTGTTTAATGAAACATTGATTTGACAATAACCATCTTTGAGTGACTGAATGGATTGATATGAACTTTTATATATATTATTTAAAAGATCTTGTGTTCGAATCCTTATTCGATTGTTAATAAAAGTAGTTATTAGATCTTTTATTCGATTCTAAAGTCCTAAAATATTAGTTAAAGTATAAATAAATTGGTGTGAATACCTCTTATCATAAAAAAAATAAATAAAATTGATACGATAAACATTAGGTTAAAATTATAAAACAGAAACATGTGAACCTTCTATTTTAGGCATATTAAGATATGGTGTCTCATTTTTAATTTAATATACAATCTTAATTAGTCATGTTAGTGTGACACTTAACCGATTAAAATTTAATTAATTAAAACAACACCAACTTGCATGCAACTTGGTTCAATATATTTATTTTGATGAAAAGGGCCGATTGAGTGCAGAAGAATTCAAATCGAATTTGATTACTGAATCCATAAAAGATTTTAATTAACTAAAAAACAAATGAACATATTAGGAAGCAGCCAAAACGGCACAGTATCCCAAAAAGCAAATTACAGAGGGTTTCCTTTTCCAGGTAGGAACAAGAAAGTCAAAAAGAGGAGAAGGTGTTTTTGGCAGTGCGGCCACATGATTCAATGCAACTGCAGGGATTAAAGTAGTGGTGTATGAGCTGTCACGGATCGTACGTTTCACATGCACAATGCAGAGAAAAGAAGATGAAGCATGTGATGGATGGTGGAGGATGAAATGAAAGGAGAAGTTGCTTATCGGTTTCCATGGAGAGTCGCAATCACATGATAA
The DNA here is from genome assembly GCF_008641045.1 of Pistacia vera. NCBI lineage: Eukaryota > Viridiplantae > Streptophyta > Magnoliopsida > Sapindales > Anacardiaceae > Pistacia > Pistacia vera. Next base: position 2,036,171 of record NW_022196292.1, read on the forward strand.
AACCTGCTGTTGGGTTTTGGATTGAATTATTGATAAATGATAATTACTGTGAATGCTATTTGTTCGTACTTATTTATATACGGCTACTGTAGTATGGTGGCGGCCATCAATTATCATCTTTTATCGAGACATTCGATCGTTTACGTCATGTTTAATTACCGGTTAAATAAGAGTTTTAATGATCATTTTATTAACATAGAAAGAGACTTAATTCAAAATGATAATTAATTATTAAGTTCATTTCATTGTTGTGTTTTTAAAACTTTTTTAATATTTAAAAGAAACCACAATTTTCTAGTTGCTCGCCGGCTAACTATGAATATTCTTCGATCCATAGATTTTTGGTCACAATACTCACATTTCTCCTTTAATCAATCATATCCGTATAACATAAATGAATCGTTCTATGATTTCATGGGATCACTTATAACATTATATTAGTAATCATATAAAAGTTTCATTATATTAGCTTAAATATATGATCTTATAACTTATTGGAGCACTTGTATCTTTATATTATATTAACACACCAAGAGTCCCATTATATCAACTTAAATAAATGACTCATAATTTTAATCCTATTTCTTAACATTTGACCCATATGATATTTTAATGTCTATTTAGAGAATGATAAAAAAATAAATAAAATTAAGTGTTACAAATGAGTTTCAAATTTTCAATTCAATTTATAAGAAAGTTTTAAAACGAAAAATTTGAGAAAGAAAAAATTTAAAAGTTTTAAAATTGGAAACTTGTGGCCAGACAATAATGGGCCATTGTTAACAACTCAAGTGTGGACATTGTCTAAAGACCTACATTTCAGAAGGCCCAAAATTGGCCCACTGAAGTCTTGAATTTAGATTCTTGCTTCTACAAACAAGTTTAAATAATATTTCCCATCATTAAAACAAGAGTAAACATGTTCCCTCCCAAGGTTTGGCGAAATGACAAGTTTCCACCATTGGTTTCATAAATTTCACATTCTCACCCTTAAATTAACAGAAAATTGTTTAATGTAACGATCAAAAGGTAAAGTGATCATTTGAACTGCATTAAATCTAAAATAAAAATTTCAAAATAACCCCTCACATCTCAAAGTTCTCTTACAAGCACCCTCTCTCTAACACTACTTCTCTATTCTATCGTTTCTCTCTCCCTCCCTCAACCACAGCCTCCAATTTCTCTCCCTAACCAACAATTCCTTTGCTCAATTCTCTACGCCCAATTCCTTTGTCCCTTAGCCTGATCGACCAATTTCTTCGCTGAATTTGGCCTGTTTTTTCTGCAAATTCCCTAATCGCACGATCCATAACTTAGGCCTGAGTTGGGCTGCTCCTGTCACCATTGGCCTTCCCTGACCCCACCACCAGCATCCCACCCTCCATTGACCAAAATCCCTAAGGTTCCCGCCAGTCTCCTCCCACCAATCGCCAATTGTGGTTATGTTAGGGTTTCAGATTTCTCATTCGAATTTTGCCTGATTTCGGTAACCAAAACTCCCTCTACCACCACCCTTGGCATTACCAACGCATACTCTTCAAAACTCCTATAACTCCACCTCTTGGTAACTCATCGATTGGCGTCTACGACAACACTGCCTGTCGTCGCGTTTGAGTTGTTTTTCTTAATTGTTTTGGCTTCGATTTGATTGAAGTTTGGTTCGATTTCGATTTTTGAATGACTGGTGATTGATTGTGGTTGATTTTTTGGGCTGATCTCCTTGTCAGCGGCCCTTTGCTTCACCCTTATTAATACGATTTTTCGCACCAGCCTAAATGTCAAGGGCGAAAGCATGAGTCAACCAGGGATACTCGGTTGACTCTCGGGAGAACTGAGTAGGATGGGTGCATGGTTCCTGGGAAGCAGCGAAAGGTGTGTGTATGATTTGGACGAGAGTGGAGTTGTGTGTGGGCGATGTGACAAATCATAGAAAAAGAGAAACAAGCTTTTTAAGTGGTTCGACCGAGCAATGGAATCGGGCCTATGTCCATTATTTCTTTTATAAGAGAATGATGACAAAGGTTATCTCAGTGAGATGGCTACAACTGATTGACTACTTTTTCTCTTAATTTCTCTATTCCTAAGCCCTCTACCTCTGGACCTTCGAAAACCCCCACTTTTTGGGATTGTAATTGGGTATTTATAGGAGTCTTTGGTGGCAATAGTTAGTGGAAGTTGGTGTCAACAGAATGATTACCATCTGCTCTGACACCAATTGGGCTATTGAGGTGGTCAGGCTATCATTGTGTTTAGTGGTGATTACAGCTGTGGTTAACCGGAGTTTGTCAAAGAGTTTAGTGATGGTTTAGGCCAAGTAGCTGCATGTACTACACGTGGTGCTCATGCGACTTGACAGACTTGTTAGGTGTTGCACTTAGTGTTAACTTGTCAACACATGGCTTTTTTAGTCACAAGGTTTGTAGTCGGCTTCAAGTAAACTTCCTGTTTAGATGATTGAGTGTGGCGTGCAAGCTGGGATCCTTGGCATCCTTTTCAGGCTAGAGGTAGGTCACATTTTCTTGCACAACACATACCCCCAGTTTTTTAAGGTTGTTGCATGCTTCAAAAACTCTTTCACTGATATATTGCCTGTTGGTTCGACTCATCGATTTCTTAGAAGGTGATCACGAAGTTTTATCTTGGGGTCGCCTGGGCGGTGCCAATGTTTGGCTTCTGTCGTTTCACTCCCTTGTCCTGAAAGGGGAACAAATGATTGATGAGTCATTTTGCCAGGAGTAGGGGTTGTCGATAACACTGGATTTTGTGTTTTAGATACTTCTAGATTGGGTGACATGGTCATCATTGATGTGAAGGCCATGGGAAAACTGACCAGTCCAACCCTCTCTTGACAAGGTTGATGATGTCTCAGGAACATTATTACCTGAAGAACTGGCACCCTTGCCAAATCATTTGCTAGTGGATGATATACTTAGAGTAGGAAAGAAAATGAACAAGCAAGAAGAGCTACAACCTAGTGGATTCAGAAGGAGAAACGAAAAGCGAAGGATGAACTTTAAAACCTAGAAAATGCCTGCATTTATAGGGGAAAAAGTGCTACAGTGTTACTTTGAATCCCCAAAACAACTGCAGCCCCTGACACTTTGGGAAATGGAATGGCAAATCAAGTCACGTGTCATTAAATGCAATGCCAAAAATCCGTCGAATACCTAAAAAACTGAAGGGAAACAAAAAAACTGCAAAAGAGGGATAAAACCTAATGAGACAGCATCAATGGGATTAGACCGCAGAAGACTTAGTTTTCCAAGCTCTCCTTGACCTTAAAAAGGGGGTAGAATTTGTCTGGTAGAATTCCCCAACTCAGAATATGATGGGAAGCCTGGAGCACACTCTAGCATGAAGCGAGAATCAAGTCTGGGAAGCAAAGAAGCTTAATAAAAAGCACGAGCATCCAACCCAAGCACAAGCATAGCGTGTGACAAGGACATGACCTACCAGACGAAAATATCTTCCCCAAATGGACAGATCATCTCACCACATATACTTTGCATGCAATGATCAACAACATGCGGCAAGACACAATCTACATGTGTTCTCCATGCACCTCAGCCAATAGGAGACTTGCACAAACACCTATTTGCACAAGGGACAACATCATGAGCTACGATGTAGGAGCATGTAAGCCTCCGACTGTTGCACGATACCAACATCGTGGCTGATATACTAGCCATCATAGCATCCACATACTTTCTCTTTATATAAAAGTCGTCACAGCCAAGAGAGGGAGACAAACACACAAGGGAGACACATAAGGGAGAGACTCACAGATAGACACACACGAAAAAAAGAGAGGAATTCCAAAGCCTTTCTCTTTGATCCCAAGTCTCCAACTGCCTAGTAGGCTGAGATATATTTTCGATCACTGGAAAACCTATCTTATTATATCCCCAAAACATATAGTCAAATAACATAATAGTGGACATAAGCTTTGCTCTCTTTCTGACCAAACCACTTTAAAAACGTCGAAACTTCTCTTCAACTCCTCTACCATCAACTGGGAGGCATACCATTGCCTTTACCATTCATCACGTGTGAAATGGGTCCCATATGCTGGTTCCAAAGAACCACGCACCCATCCCACTTGATTCTCCAAGGAGACAATCGAGTATCTCCGGTTGGTGAGTTTCTTCCTCTCGGTGCTCTAGCCAATGCGAAAAATTTCATCAATATCTTGGCGCTAGAAAAATGTGTTGTTTTTCCAGTTATAATATTTCTTCACTTGTAATTTTGGGAATGCTTTTTAATGAAAGGATTTTTGTCTTACTGCACTTTGTGCCTATGTATTTTACTTGTTGATTCTTGTCTCTTTTCTCTTTTCCTTCTTGTGCCGACCTACAGTTGGAAATGAATGTCACTAGGTTGGCTTGTTTTTGGTTTTTTAATGAGAATTTGCTTTTTCTAGGGTCTAGATATTTCTAATTTGTACGAGATTAAATTAGGTCGTCAGCCCCGTGTCATTCAGGGGCTAGTTACAACGGACACCCTGAGTTCAGCCTTAGGGTTTATGATAGTGTATGTTGACCTGAGGGGCCTTCGAGAGTTTATTATGGATCCCATCTCAAGGTGATGTCAAGCTAGGGTATTGAACCTTCTTGCGTCTTAATTGCCGAGGTATTATGGATCCACTTCGGTGTTCTTGACATCAAGTGTAGATTGATGGATGATCTTTTGGGGTGCGATTCATAGAGTTGTGGGAGTTGGTCCCCCCTTCGCTTAAGTTATGATGCAATCTCTTTTCTTAGGGGTTATAATTGAGTTGCTATCTTAAGCGAGAGACCATGAGTTATAACTGTGGTTCCATTGATCCCAAGCTATTAAACCAAAACTTGGGTCACTTCGAGCCAATGCTGGTGGCCAGATGACACGTTTCTAAAGGAGAGTGTTTCTTTATTTGGATTTTTTTCATAGATAGATCTCTTTCTGACCATGGACCAAGCTGTGAAGGAAGATAAAAAGAAAACAAGTATTACAAGGGCTTGGCGAGGTAATAGAGATTTAGTGCGCCCGTGGGCACTGTTTTTCCTTTTCTTGGCGAAGTTGATAGCTCGATGTGGCATTCCTTGGAATCTCTTGCCGAGCTTGTGACTATCTCGATACCGATGGGAGTGGGAAACTTCTTCACTTGGTAGGCAACTGAGGTGATTGCCATTAGGTCCTCAAGGAATGGTTGACTGAAAACTACATTGTAGATTTGCGGGCAATCTACGATTAGGAAGTCAACCATGAGCTTGGTCGTGTGTTGTTCCTCGCCTACTGTCACAAGCAAGGTGATGATTAGGGTTGTAATTGATCTGAATTGTTCGAGAACTGTTCGGCTCTAATGATGCTCGAGTTTTATTCAGCTTAGTCCGAGCCGAACTTGTACTCGAATCATTCAAGATGTTCACGAACCAATTACCAAACCTGCTGGTACTTGGTTCGTGAGCTCGCGAGCTTTTCACAGCTCGTGAACTCACACGAGCTTGAACAATTTTCACAAGCCTAAATAGGCTTGCCTTAAAAAAGAAAAAACCCTCTCTTAAATATTATTCTACTTCTACCCTAGGTTGCCGTCAACAAACTCAAGTCACTCAACACTCACCAAGCTCAACACTCAACACTCACCTCCCATTCTACTTCCAGTCAATCACCGCCGTCACCGTCCTTCATCTAGCCCCTAAATCACAAATGAAGACCATCATTTGATTCGCCTCTCTCTCTTAAGAAGCAATTGCAAAAAGGTATCAGGTTGGGTTCTTCATTGCTAAATTATATAATTCATTTTCGGCATCTTTAGCTTTTTTTTTTTTTTTTTCCCCTCTTTTCTCTTTTCTCTTTTAGATTTCATTTTCAGCTATCTCTTTTCTTTCACGAATGATTTTTTTTTTCTTTTGCTTTTTTTCACTTTACATATAAAAGTAGTACGTTGATTGTTTGTTTATGGGTGCTTGATTGAATAATTATCTTATCTTTTATTGTTTGTTTATGAGTGCTTGATTGAATAAGTGCTTGATGAGTATATGTTGACTTGATTATTTACTGTTTGTTTATGAGTGTTTGATTGAATAAGTGCTTGATGAGGGCAAAAAATAAATGCTTGATTGAATGATTTACTATTTGTTTACGAGTATATGTTGACTCGATTATTATCTGAAATATTTGCTATTGCATTTATATTAGGATTATCATGTGAAATGTTGATGACATGTGATGATGTGAATATTGTTGCATTTATATCAGAATTAACAGACTATATATATATTTTTCCAATAGATATGACATCCACTTCCACACCCACACCCACCACAAACAATGATGTTACAACCCCTAGTGAAACTAAAATTGATGCAACTAATGCTATCGATGCTACTATTGAAGAGGTTGTTGCTAATCCTTTTGCAAGGAAAAAAGGGCAAAGACATCTATGATTTGGAAAGACTTCAAAGAAGTGGTACAACTTAACAATATCAATTAGGCAAAGTGCTTCTATTGCAAGACTAAACTAGTGGTGACGGGGGCCGAGAGCACTACTGACTTTGCCAGACATTTAAAAAGTTATGTCCAATGGATGGTTTTCCAAAGGCAGCAACAAATATATTTTCGACCAGTAAAAGGAGGTTGATTGAATCATGCTTGCATTCTCCAGTGAGAAGTTTGACATAGCTAAGATGAGAGAATTAGTTGCGAGTTGGGTGATAATGCATGAGCATCCGTTCACAATCGTGGAAATGGATAGATTTAATAATATGCAAAGATATGGGATACCTCAATGGGAGAAGATAAGTTGTAACAGGCATAGAAATGATTGTGTTACTTCGCATGAAAGGGAGAAATATAAATTGAAGACTTTGCTCAAGAGTGTTGACAGAATAAGTTTGACCATTGATCTATAGACCTCTAGCAATTAGAAGATTAAGTACATGGTGCTAACGGGGCACTTTATAGATGGCAATTGGAGGCTGTAGAAACATGTGTTGAGTTTTGTGCATATCCCTCCTCGTATTGGTGTTTTAATCGTAGACTTGATTTATAAGTGTTTGCTAGATTGAGGTATTAAAAACAAGGTCCACACGATCTTAATGGATAATGCCACAAGCTACAATGCGACAATCAGAGTATTGAAAGATAATTTGCCCATAAACAACATGCTCATATGTGGTGGGAAATTGTTCCATGTTTGTTGTTGTGTACACATCTTTATGGTTCAAGATAATCTCTCTCAAAACAAGCATATTATTGAAGATATCCATGATAGTGTTTCATATGTCAGAAAAACAGAGAATAGGCTTATGATGTTTGCAAAGATTGTGAAACTATTGCTTTTATCGAATCAGAAACTCATTTTGGATTGTAAAACAAGATGGAATTCCACTGATGAGATGTTGTCTACTACACTTAAGTTTAGGAATGTGTTCCAAAGATTCAAAGAGAAAGACCCACATTATAATTATTGTCCGCAATCGGCAGACTGAGAGAAAGTGAAAGAAGTCTGTCAGGTGCTAGAAGTGTTCAATGTAATTACTAATATCATCTTCGAGAATAGTTACTTGATTGCCAATTTGTTTTTGAGTGAAATATTTCAGGTCAAAGTCATGCTATATCAAAAATCAATGTACCAAGGTGAATTCATTTGAGATATGGTGAGAAAAATGAAACAAAAGTTTGACAAATATTGGAGAGAATGTAATCTACTAATGTGTGTTGCTGCTGTCTTGGATCCTTAGTGCAAAATGACGGTGCTTGACTTTTGTTTTCCCTAAATGTATGAAGAAGCAGAAGCACAAGCGAATAATGTCCAGATTAAAGATACATTCTACGAACTTTATGATAAATATGTGGCTAACTATGAATTGGCCAATAATGATCAAAGTGGTCAGAACACCATGGTTGCTCAGGTGAATGTAGGAATTGATCCTGGTTCCCCATGTTGCGGTCATCTCACTTGATACCTCTTACTCGATCGGGTTGACAAGTGGGGGTGAGTATTGAGGTCGTGTCACTCAGTGCTGCCAACACATTCTCTATTTGTTGATATTTGTCGGCCATCCGGTAGATTCGTTATGCCAATAAGTTGACTAGAGATATGCAATATTCCTTCTAAAGATCTTTCCATAGTTCGATTTGTGGCTTCACCTTGGAGGTCAGGAGCGTCCTCACCGCTTCCTCTAGCGCATCGGCCACTTTTCTTTTTTCAATTATGAATCTCTTTAGATATGACATCAGGTTCTCACCATTTTCTTGGAGGATATTGCTAAAATAACTTATCGGCATAACAAATCTACGTTGAGCTTGGAATTGTTGGAGATATAGCTCGGCAAACTGACACCAAAAGTGAACCGAATTCGGAAGGAGCCTTGTATACCACCTCTTTGCATCGCCCATAAAGGTGATCGCAAAGCATTTGCACTTATCCAGGTCGGAGACATGATGTAACTCTATTAAATCGTTGAAAGCGTTAAGGTGGTCTTGAGGGTCACCTTCCCCGCTGAACTTAATATATGGAGTCTTGAATCCTGATGAAAGGAGTGCCAGAAGCATGTCCTCGGGAAAGGGGGAGTCGTACGTGATCATCGCATGCTCAATTTTTTAAATATGCAATTCGTCGAGCATATTCTGCATATCTTCTAACTGCACGCTAGCTCGGATGTTGACCAAAAATGTGGCATCTCCCCTGGTCTGGTTAATCTAGTGGTAGAGGTTAGGTCTTGGCGTGTTAAAATGTTGATAGAGATCGAAATTTGGGTTCTGTTGACCCTCGCGATTGGGCGCGTTGGCATGTGAAGAAGAATCGAAGGAACTAGGATAGTACGGGCTGTCGAAGGTTGATTCTTGGATCCATCATGGTGTTGGCTCAGGCTGGGGTGTTGACCGCACGTGTCGTGGTGGTAAGGGAGGACATTCAAGCGAATGAGCATGCTCAGGTGACTTTGCTGTTGTGTTGGGCATGCATGTTCCTATGTGAAAACGAATAGGCTCTCCATGGTTCGTCTCCTCCATTACTGGCTCTTTTTTAAGACACTACCCTGGATGTTCTAGATCTAGCGACCTTAGGGCGGTGGGGCGATTCTGCCATGATCCATTTATAATGTCAGAATAATCTTCGGCAGTTACATGTTCCTAGTTAGGAGATGGCGAAACGACATTTTACAGGTTTGAAAGTCGTCAACAATCTGTCCTTTTTCAAATCGGTCACATCCCACTGAAGATTACCAATTGCATGCATGATTTTTCGGAACATATCAAGGATCTGTGGATTTTGGGGGCCAGAGGTATTTGCGCCTTAATGGTTCTCCCCAAGGAGAAGTGGAATGACTGGTGAGAGATTATTGACACCTCCCTGGGCATTTCCTTGGCTTTCCGTCGTGAGGGCATCAATTTGACTTACGTCGATTTGGCTCTTGGTAGCTCTTGTTCGCCACACCATTTCTGTCAGAATGTAGCGACCGACTCGATGGTAATTGTCTTGAATTGCGGTTGAAATAGGGGTCAACCGGAGTGTTCAAGTCGAGCTCTTTTTCTAGCGCCAAGATGTTGATGCGATTTTCCACACCAGCCTGAATGCCGAGGGTGAAAGCAGGCGTCAACCAGGGATACTCGGTTGACTCTCAGGAGAACCGAGCATGATGGGTACGTGGTTCTTGTGAACCAATGAAAGGGGTGCGTATGATTTGGATGAGAGTGGAGCTGTGTCTGGACGATGTGACAAATCACAAAAAAAAAACAATCTTTTTAAGTGGTTCCGTCGAGTAATGGAATCAGGCCTATGTGCACTGTTTCTTTTATAAGAGAATGATTACAAAGTTTATCTTAGTGGGATTACTACAACTGATTAACTATTTTTTCTCTAAATTTCTCTATTCCTAAGCCCTCTACCTCTAGATCTTCGAAAACCCCCTTGTTTAAGGATTGTAATTGGGTATTTATAGGAGTCTTCGATTGCGGTAGCTCGTGGAAGTTGGCATCAACGGAATGATTGTTGTCTGCTCTGACGCCAATTAGGTGATCGAGGAGGTCAAGCTATCATTGTGATTAGTAGTGATTATAGTTGTGGTTAGTCGGAGTTTGTTAGAGAGTTTAGCGGTTGTTCAGGCCAAGCAGCTGCATGTACTACACGTGGTGCTCATGCGGCTTGGCAGGCTTGTTAGGTGTCGTGCTTAGTGTTAACTTGTCGACACCTAGCTTTCCAATCACAAGTTTTGTCGTGGGCTTCAAGTAAATTTCCTGTTCGGATAATTGAGTACGGCGTGTGAGCTAGGATCCTCAGGTCCTTTCTAAGCTCGAGGTAGGTCGAATTTTCCTGCACAACAACCCCCTATTGGTGGATTGATTGTTGATTTGTTGGAGTGGATTTGTTTGTTTGCGATTTCTAGAGTTGATTGATTGATTTTCGGAGTGTTTGGGTTTGTCGTTCGACGATAGTGGCTAAGTAGTGGCAGTAGTGGCAACAGCTGGGTCGTTGGAGACAGAGATGATGTGAAGGTTGAAGAAAATGGTGTTATTGAAATAAATTTGAAAGTAAGGTGGTTATTTTTCTAATTCTATTAATTTGGGGGTTAAAAAATAACTTATTAATTTATTAATTACCAGTTACCAAAAAAAAAAAAGTTATTAATTTATTTGTCAAGGACAATAAGGTAATAGAACCCTTTACACCTTTATCAGAATCTAAAAATCACTAATGGTGTTGGTTTAAGGGTAGGAATTTAGAATTTTTGAAACTAGGTGTGAAAACTTATCATTTCGCCAAATCTTGCAAACATGTCATTTAGAGGTTTACTCTTAAAACAATTAATAAAAGGAATAATTGATAAATTAAAGAGTCCATCAAGAGCAAGTTTACTAAATTATTTTTCACTATAATTTATTTATAAATTGTGCCTTGTTACTACTTAACTTTAAATAGTGAAATAAACAAATAAAATAAATTTACAATTGATTATCATCTAATTAAGAGGGTAATTTTTATTTAGATAGAAATACCTACAGTTAAATTCCCATCGATTAAGAATCATAATAATAATAATATTTCTTGATTAGTTGAATTTAGAGATATCTTATGTGAAATATTTCGTGAAGCAACAATTATAAAAGTCACTAATTAATGTTGAAATCTCTTAATTCAATCCAGAATTGGATAATATCTAAGTAAAAAATAATAGTGTTCTTGATATGTGAAAAAGTTGCCACAATTTTATAATTTTTCTTTTAGTAAAGAAAGCTGCACTGCAAATCATGGTTATTTGTATCCTACGATATGTGATACGTATCATTCGATACAGATCACTAATGATACGTATTAGAGAGTGTATCCTAAATCTTTCTAAACCTTTTGATACGTTGATATGTATCGTATGATACGATACATATCGGTTTGTATCCTTAAAAATATCGATACAAATCGATAAGATTTTATTAATTTGGGTTAAAGGCCCAAACAAAATTTTAGGTCGGAACTAGGTCACCCAACCCGGTTCACTAAAACCCATCCAAATTTACCCATTTTGTATGGAGAAATTGAAGAAGAAGACGTGTTCCCATTTTACATGATAATAATAGCACAAGTGGAGATATAGATATTGACATTGATCTTAGAAATGATACGAATGGTTGAAATGAAATAATATGTGTGTGTTTATTTTATTATTTTGAATAGTATTTTTAAAATATTATTGTTAAGTTGAGTTGGGTTATTTTTAAGAGGCAGGATTTGAAAATTAACGGAAAAAACCCTTAGGTTTGTTAATTTAGCTTAACACTCCCAATAATAAAAAGTTTATAAATTTATAAAAACACCCCCACCCACCCACAGTTGCTAGATTTTGGCCACCACCGTCGGAATCTGGTGTCATTGTGCACGATTGGCCAGATATGGCCGATTGTGCGCTGCTATAACATTTTTTTGCTAGATCCACCACGGATTTGGTCGGAAAAGGTGACGGCCAAAGATATGGTCGTTGTTAACGGTCAACGACAACCATATATTAGTTGTCTGACGGCCAGATGTGGCCAAAGATTTGGCTGTGGATCTAGTCTTTTTCGGCCAGATCTGTGGTGAGTCTAGCCGAAAAAAGGTTAGATCGACGCACTACCGACCAGATCCAGCTGATAGTGTGCTATTACGCTAGATTCCAGACACCTTTCGACGGTGGTTGCTAGAATCTGACAAATGTGGGTGGGTGGGGTATTTTTTTCAATTTATAAAACTTTTTTATTGGGAGTGTTTAGTTAAATTAATAAACCTATTGGGGTTTTAAATAGTTGAATATTATAGGATATGATTTTGAGAATAGGGAAACAAACATGCATTTTTTTTAAGAATAGAAATAGAGTATTTTGGACAAAAAGAAAACAAACGCACTATAAATTCTTAATTTTGTGATTAATTTTGATTATGTAGTACCATAATTTAAAGTCAATAATATCATAAAATTCGTTAATTAATCTTGAGAATGATATTAATTTTTAGAAAAAATTTATTATTTTTAAAAAAAAATATATTCTATGATATGATATAGCATTCGAAAAATTAAGATTTTAATACACGTTTATAGGATATGATACATGATTTGAGAACCATATTGCTGATACATAATGGGATAATATTTAAAGCTTGTGCACGGAGAAGCTTAATGATTTAGCATTATGAGATAAAGATGGAAGCCCATGATTTCAGCACCCTTTCATTTTTAAATTGTTTAAATGAAGCAGAAATATTCAAATACTGGTTGCTCACTCGGCGGTTCCATGATCCATCCACAGAAAACAAAGAAAACACTGGCTCTGTCCCTGTCTCTGTCTCTGTCTTTCTCTCACCTGCTCGTACTGAAATTTGTCATACTTTCCCCATTTCCGGATAAGGCCAATCCTGCCAAACCATATCCAATTTGCTCAGAAATTGAAAATTACTTCCACAGAAAGAAACTTGAGAAATCAAAAACAAAAACAAAAACAAAATGAAAAACAACTAGAGCTCAGCTTTGACATATTCCTTTATTCTAAAAGTCTTAACAGGGTAAAATTTTGATAAAAGAAAAAAACAATAATAAAGTGAATAGGATAAGAATACCTCGGAGTAAGAGAGGGAATTATCCTTATCCATCACACTGAGATACAGCACACTTTACACATAAAAAGATAACATATTGATGCCAACTTACACTTCACACTCAACCTTATAAATAACATGAACAAGTTTTTGTGTAGGATCATCACCATCTGTGAAATCAGTAATCAAATTTTTTGTTAATTTATTCGAACATGTTGGCAATTTTCCACAAGGCGTTTGCTAACCCACCTGAGGAGCTCAACAGTCCCGCATCTCACAATGGTTCCAAGAGGCCTAAACCTCCTGAAGAAACTCTCCAGGACTTCCTTTCTCATCACCCTCTCAACACTTGCACCATGAACTTTGGCCATGCAGCTGTTCTTGCTTATGTGCGCCCTGAAACTTCTTTCCCTCCTCATCAAAGGTATCTCAAAATTCATCACCACTGTTATGTTTCTTATCGTTAAGCGATCGATTGTTTAACATGAATGATTTTGCAGGTTGTTTTGTGGGTTTGATGATATATATTGTGTGTTCCTGGGGAGCTTGAACAACTTGAACTCACTCAATAGGCAGTATGGTTTGGCAAAGTCAAGCAATGAGGCGATGTTTTTAATTGTTGCATATCGAACCCTTCGCGACAGAGGTCCATACCCGGCTGATCAGGTTGTTAAGGATCTTGAAGGAAGCTTTGCTTTTGTTGTTTATGATAGCAAGACTGGTACTGTCTTTGCTGCACTGGTATGTAAATATCATCTATTTTATATATTGTTCAGAAATTGGAATTTGAACAAGTGGGGAATAAATAGTTCGTGAATTTGTTTTTAAATTGTTGCAGGGTTCTGATGGTGGAGTTAAACTCTACTGGGGTATTGCAGCTGATGGCTCTGTGGTGATTTCTGATGATTTAGAGGTCATAAAAGCCGGCTGTGCCAAGTCATTTGCTCCTTTTCCCACAGGTACTGGTGAAAAACCATTTTTGTCATCATGAGTTTGGTTATAGATAAAGTTAACCATATTTGACTTTTTTACATAAAGATGAAAAATGAAGTGGGTCTGATATCAATGGTGGTGATGATGCAGGATTCATGTTTCACAGTGAGGGAGGATTGATGAGCTTCGAGCATCCAATGAACAAGATCAGGGCAATGCCGAGGATAGATAGTGAAGGAGTTCTGTGTGGAGCCAATTTCAAGGTTGATGTTTACACAAGGGTCAACAGCATTCCGAGGGTAGGGAGTGAAACTAACTGGACTCACTGGGACCCACATTAAACGACTGTCATTTGTCCACCCATTGCACTGAAATCACTAGCTCTTTTTTATTTTTATTTTGCCTTCAAATAATAAGACCAAAAGTTTTGTAGGTTTTTTCCTTGTTTTGAATTTCTATTGCCACTGTTATTATGTACATAGTGATTATTCATTTTCAGAATCAATCTTGTGTTGTAATCTGCCAACAGTATAAAGACCAGCAACAATGTCATACAAACACTACAGAAAAGGTTAAATTGAAAGGAAAACTTATTTCACATTTTTTTCTCTAGTTATCCATCAGCCTTTCCTCTCCAAACTGAAAAAAGGAATGGCCTTAAATCTCCTGTTTTTCTAAGAAAAAAAATTAATCATTCATTCATGCTGTCAACAAGAATAAGAATCAAAACACAGATGATGCCACAATGAACAACAGCATAGTAAAAACTTATATGAAAAAAGATAATCAACTGAGAGTGATAAATTATCTGTCAAAAATGGCAAGAAAATTGACAAAATTTTCCATTTTATACTGGATACAAGCTGATTTTAAGTATAATAGATTTCATCCACCATTGAAAAGGTCATGATAAATTTCATTCTTTCCACATATCAGCATATTCATCAGGCTCCAATGGATTTGCAAGCTGGTGCATCTTTCTCCTAGTTTTAGCTTTAACTTTCTTTGCATACTTCCCAGCCTTCTGCCTTTTCTCCAAAGCTCGAATCTGAACAATATCAAAATGAGAAGAATATGCATTAATATTGGCAATAATTTGAAAAAGGTACAATCAAGGTGAGATGAGATTACGAACAAGAACATTCAAAATCGAAAAAGTTAGTAAATGATGCCGAATGGTGTCTACATGTAACATTTTCAAGGGCATTACATTATACTTGAAAGAATCCATGACAGTTTGGAGGATTATTTAACCATGAAGAAATTTAATAGATTAAAGCCCCAACAATACACAATTTAAAATCAGCTAACCTGGTTTGGGGAAACATAAAATGGATTCTCATACAGTGTTGGGCCTCCAAAGCTGCCACCAAATATCTTGATTGGATTCAAACAAAATCTTGGACCAACCTGTGAGAACATTTTCCATATTAACCACCATCTCAAGTACTCGACCATACAAATTACTCAAAAGGCATATCACAAGAAAAACCTCGACAAGAGTCATTTTATCCAGGCCTCCTCGAGCCACTTTATCTGATTCATTATGAGGAACAGTTATCTGTAAACAGAAGCAAAGAGAACAACGAAATCATGAGAAACAATTTCATCAAAAACGAAAGCTTCATAACTTTGAGGGATTAAGGAAACAAATTGCTAATAGCATTTATAAAAGTTCAATTTTATCATTTTCAACATGTGAGCAAAGAAGTGGCTCATCTCAGACAAGAAAAATTGACTATAAAAACCATGCATAATCTTCAATATTGAGAATATTACCAACCTGATAATTCCGGAACCATACGTGATCATCAACAATGGAAAAAGCAAACACGTGATCATAATAAGGCTTAGATTTCCTGTGCTCCTTTGGAGTTCCAAATATCTAAACAAGAAAAGAAAGTGTCAGCATATATTCAGATTTATATAGAAATAACACAAAAAAACTATGTTGCAGATGATAATTGTATTTGACAGACAACGATTTCAGAACAAATTTTGTAGTGGAAAATATACAAGTTAAATACAGCCATAATAAAACGTGGTCATACCATCCAGCTATAGAACAAGAATAGAGGTTCATGTTGTTGGTGAAACATGGGTATAAATTTTGGTGAGAAATTGTTAAAAGCATCACATTAATATGGATGTCATGTATACTATAAGTGAAAAAGAAAAAAAGGAAAATCACTATAAAAGTATACCCAGAGTAAGAAAGTAAATTTATTCAAATGTGAACAAAGATCGATGGCAAGAAAACTATGCTTGCTTTGAAAGGAGGAAACAAAAACCAAAATACCTGAACGATCATCTCCTTTATAAGCTTCCAGTGAGCATTGTTATCAAAATTGGCTGAGAAAGTCAAGAGAGGACGTGACCCTTTAAGATGGTTTCCAGTAAGCTTCAGTTCCTCCATGGTGTGCACTGAAATGACAAAAAAATGTTTATTGACTACCTCATAGTTTCACATATTAATAACTACAAAGACTAAAATTATAGCTAAAAAATGGGATGTCAATCTCTGCAATGAATTATCCAGAAATGCAAGAATTTATGGCCATAATATGCAAATATTGATTAGAAATGCATGAGACTATTCCTAAAATGCAGTCAGATGCTCTTATGATAATATCATAAAAAATCTAAAGAGAAAATTACCAGCATTTACTAAAAACTTCACAGATGGGCCATTGGGGCTCTTTGCCATCCAAAGATACAGGTCCTTATGTTTCCTGCACTGTAGTAGATAGGTTATAAGAAGAAAGCATTAGGCATCACATTCAAATATATTTTAAAACAAATTTACCCCACACGTTTCAACTTTAAAAATCAAACATTCACTCAAGTTCAGAATAGCATGGTTAGATCTCTTGCCCTGAAGCTATAAGACCCCCTCGTATGAACGTGGTCAAGATCCAATTAATTTATGTTTCAGCAGGGGAATATGGGGGGTGCATGCATGTGCTAATAAAAATAGCAAGCAAAAATCAAACCTGAATTATAAATCATAAAATACATTTTTTACCTGATTTATAAAATAATGACTTGCATCAAAGTATATGGAAATTTCTATAAACTAAAATTATACACGTATCCATCAAATCGTATCTAAGCCAAACATTAAACTTCAGTTCTTCCTTCAAATTATAGGCCACAATCGAGACAATTATCATAAATCTATGCTGAGAAATAAAATTTACGTCCAATACAAGCACTTCATTTTGTGGCATTTAACTTAATTAAGGAGTAGAAGCTAACTTTAAGTCAAATATCCCAA